>NC_091323.1:6950281-6965281 GCF_038502225.1 Cherax quadricarinatus | reverse complement strand
CGTCGACTGTTTCCAGAGTAGACCCAGGTTTAGGGTCCGCCAGCCCAGACCTCCTAGTGGTAAATATTAATTATTGACAGTTGTCGCTAATATTAGTGCAGAAGAATGGCTCCCATGTATGCAAGAGAGACTTAAATTCCAACAGGTCTTGCATCTTGCATGTTCATCTATGTAAATGGGGGTATATACACATTGAACATATATACATTTTTAAATTTGTGTGTAATTGTTATTTTATTAGTATTATTTAATCAACTAAACTTCATTATACTAATTAGAATATATATATGAGTATATTTTATCATGTACCGGCATGTGTTACTGGCAATATAAATGATGGTGTCGTGCAGAAACTAATTTTTGATGTGGTAAAGTTCAATAAATCAAGTGTATTGGAAGAGGACAGTTTTTATTGTGAAGACCAGAGTAAACAAACCAGATTACTGGCACAATAGTGACTCGGTGTTGTGAAGCGTTTGCTCGCCTCCACAAAATTATATACCCAAACTAATTTATCGAGAAAAAGTATTTGATATTCTTGGGCAGAGTTATTATATGATCATAAAGGTAAGTGAGTGGTGACTATCAGTGATAATTAACTCTGAGGCTACCTGGGTTCAACGTTATTATTATTATTATTATTATTATTATTATTATTATTATTATTATTATTATTATTATTCACTTGTAAGCATTTTAAAGACTTGAGGTTATACAGCGTCTGGGAAATAGAAGGGGAGTCAGATATGACCCAGGGATGGCGAGGTCAGCTCAATTATTTGGATCAAAAACCCTTTACCAGCATGTAGGTTCCCCCCCCCCCTCCTTCAAAGGTGAAGGTACATACAAAATTAGTATGTAACATAGTTGTTGGAGTGAGTCTTGGTGATGCTGCCTCCGTCACTCTCCCTCCATCTTCCCCCCCCCTTCTCCCGCTCCCCCCTTCATTCCTTCCCTCTCCCTTCTCTGTGCCCCCACTCCCTTGCCCTTTTCCTATTCCCACACTTGTCCCTTATTCCCTCTCTTCCCTATTTGTCCCCCTTTCTTATACTCCCCTCCCTTATACTCTCCTCCCTTATACTCCCCTCCCTTACACTCCCCTCCATTAGAATACCATCTACTTAAATCTTCCTTCCTCGCTTCAAACTCTCCATCACCACTATTTCCCAAACTCGCCCTCATCCCTCCTCCGCAGTCTATTCCTTTCCCCTCCCCAACTCTCGCTTCCCCTTCTCCCAAATCCGTCCATTCTCACTCATACCCCAACCCATTATCTTATTTCTGACCCTCTCAGATTCACACCCATCACCTATCACTCCACCCCGACCTTTCACCAACCCGTCCCAGGCCACCCCATCTTCCCCTATACGTCTCACATTCCCTATGTGCTTCTATAATTCCACCGTCTTCACTCTACTCTTGTCCATACTCATCTTTCTCCTGCCTTACCCCAGGTCATCCCCCACCCTACGACTGATCAACCTTCCATCCCCTACCCTACTTTGGTTCCCTCACTGCCCTACTCTGCACCCTCTCTCTCAGCATCCCCTTACCATAATCCGATTTTCCCCCGCCCTTTCCCTACCATACTCCAATTTTCCCCAAGCCTCGTCATGTTCCCCCATCCTTTCCCTCCCCTCCTCTATTCATGTTCCCCCTCCCCTACTCCATTCCCCCTCCCTCCCCTACACCGGTTCCCCCTCCCTTTCCTACACCGGTTCCCCCTCCCTCTCCTACTCCGAGTCGGTTCCCCCTCCCTCCGCTATTCCGGTTCCCCCTCCCTCTCCTACTCCGGTTCCTCTGCCACCTTTCCCAACTGGTCTAACCCTGTACCTACAGTACTAGGACAAATACGAAGAAACACGAATCTTCAAGCACAAGACGTATCAGTATGAAGTAGGGAGCTACAGTAAGCTTTTAGTCCCTTGTTCAGTATTGTTCAGTCTGTTTGAATATTTCATTACTAGTTGGTAACTAATTCCATATAACTGTAACCCTGTCTCCAAAAATTATTTATTTTTAAATATAAACTTTTTCGCTGAGTCCATTATATCCGTGACTTAATTTTGTACGTGTATGCGTACAAAATTAGATTCAACAACAGAAATTAATCGAACAGGATGCGAAAAAGACTAGAAAGTTTTGGATGACAGAAATCTGAAAGCCAAATCAGCAGTGTCTGAAATAAAAAAAAATAGTGTGGGCTGGCTTGTCTTTCAGATTATTATTATTTTTATAATCAAGGGGAAGCGCTAAACCCGGAGGATTATACAGCGCCTGGGAGGGGATGTGGAAGGCATTCAGGCTTAATTCAAGGAACTGGAGCACAGATCCAATTCCCTAAATCAAGAGCCCCTCACCAACATCAAGGAACCTTCCTTGAGGGGTTTTCTTTCAGAGAACACAATAAGGTAAATGTGACGACAGACAGGGAGATGATGGGTGGTTACTGGTGGTAACTTTCAGAACTCGGGAAGTCGTGACACTATTCCAATCGCTTATGTTCTCATCTTTAGAGTATTGCTCAATGTTGACAGACCTGTTCAAGGTCTGTGATGTAATTCATGCCCGTTTTGAATATGTTTTATTTAAATAAATAGTGGTAATACTGATCTTACCTGATGTTGCATACCAGCGCTAATCATCGGTGTATGCTGCTCCCTATATCACTCCTGTGGAAATAGGGCAGCGATCATTAGACCAACTGGAAAAAGAAATGGTATATATCAGTATGACCACCCAAGGAAATACGCTTTTATTCTCTTGAATAAAAGCGTATGTCATTCCAGGACCTGGAATGTGCAGTGACTCGATAAATGAGACGGAACTAGGATACAAACGGCCCCGCATGTCATGTGAAGGTATTTAAGGTATTATTAACGTATAATTAAACAAAAATTACAGCCATACAGGCAGCAATGATTTTTTATTGCGAGAAAAACGATAAAAAGAATGGCAAGAAACAGTAAGAATATATCAGCACCCAGGAACCATCCTGGACTGGAAACAAAGGCAGCGTCGGGCTGGCCACAGCCAGTTATTGTAACCAACAACAACAAAAAAAAAAAAAACGCCAGCACAGCGACAAACAACATAACATCGTTTTTTTTTTTTTTTGCAAACATTCCGGGTTTTAAACCGAGAAACAATAAAATATCGTTCATCACCTGTCTCCTTTATCACTGTTAATCCTAATTGCTGCACACTACTTACCTAGGCTTTCCCGTATTTACTGGCTATTGTATTAATTTTTTTGTCTATGTAACGTGAATTTATATAAATACACCGAAAGGTGTGCATCGCAGTATATACACAGAAAGGCGTATATCTTTGCATATACACCGAGAAGTATATATCTGAGCTAACTAGAGATATAGGATGGTGGGGGTGTTGGACCGGTATACTGGTGTTGTAGGATGGTGGGGGTGTTGGACCGGTATACTGGTGTTGTAGGATGGTGGGGGTGTTGGACCGGTATACTGGTGTTGTAGGATGGTGGGGGTGTTGGACCGGTATACTGGTGTTGTAGGATGGTGGGGGTGTTGGTAAGGTAGTAGGGGAGTGATGGAAAGGAAGGGGGGATGGTGTGGCGGGGTGTGTCGGGGGGGGGACGAGTGTGGGCGTGTGCGTTACGGCCCTGAGTGGGCTCATGTTACTTAGGTCAGGCTGTACGTTATAGGTCGGGTCAGGTGACCGGGGTCAAAGACTAGTCTCCAGCGTGTCTACAGCTAAGCCTCTTAGCCTATTGGGTTGCTAACCGGGCATTTTTTTCCATAGGAATTGCTGCTTCATGGCTTGCTAAAAAACAGTGATAAAATATTCCACCCGAGCATCTGGGGCACCAGAAGTCCTAAACATATCAGCTATAAATAGAAGATATTTTTAAACAAAAATATTTTTGAAGAATAAGTCATATTACTGTGGCTGGAAGTATTTATAAATAACACTTAGAAAACTCTATATTATGTTTTGGTCCGTCTTATATTAGTGTCGAGATCCTTTTAAAGATAAAAACTCGACCGCCTTTTTTTTTTTCGTATATAAAGCACAAGTAAATCAGTGACTAACTTGCACAGCCTAACTGGATTGTAAAATTTTGATCAGTGTGGAAATCAGAAATAAAAGACTGGTGATAGTAGTGGTAGACTGGTGGTAGTAGTGGTAGACTGGTGGTAGTAGTGGTAGACTGGTGGTAGTAGTGGTAGGCTGGTGATAGTAGTGGTAGACTGGTGGTAGTAGTGGTAGACTGGTGGTAGTAGTGGTAGACTGGTGGTAGTAGTGGTAGGCTGGTGATAGTAGTGGTAGACTGGTGATAGTAGTGGCAGACTGGTGGTAGTAGTGGTAGACTGGTGGTAGTAGTGGTAGACTGGTGATAGTAGTGGCAGACTGGTGGTAGTAGTGGTAGACTGGTGGTAGTAGTGGCAGACTGGTGATAGTAGTGGCAGACTGGTGGTAGTAGTGGTAGACTGGTGGTAGTAGTGGCAGACTGGTGGTAGTAGTGGTAGACTGGTGGTAGTAGTGGCAGACTGGTGATAGTAGTGGCAGACTGGTGGTAGTAGTGGCAGACTGGTGATAGTAGTGGCAGACTGGTGGTAGTAGTGGTAGACTGGTGGTAGTAGTGGCAGACTGGTGGTAGTAGTGGTAGACTGGTGGTAGTAGTGGTAGACTGGTGGTAGTAGTGGCAGACTGGTGGTAGTAGTGGCAGACTGGTGGTAGTAGTGGTAGTAGTGGTAGACTGGTGGTAGTAGTGGTAGACTGGTGGTAGTAGTGGTAGACTGGTGGTAGTAGTGGTAGACTGGTGATAGTAGTGGTAGACTGGTGATAGTAGTGGTAGACTGGTGGTAGTAGTGGTAGACTGGTGGTAGTAGTGGTAGACTGGTGATAGTAGTGGTAGACTGGTGATAGTAGTGGTAGACTGGTGGTAGTAGTGGTAGACTGGTGGTAGTAGTGGTAGACTGGTGGTAGTAGTGGTAGACTGGTGGTAGTAGTGGTGGTAGTAGTGGTAGACTGGTGGTAGTAGTGGCAGACTGGTGGTAGTAGTGGTAGTAGTGGTAGACTGGTGGTAGTAGTGGTAGACTGGTGGTAGTAGTGGTAGACTGGTGGTAGTAGTGGTAGACTGGTGGTAGTAGTGGTAGACTGGTGGTAGTAGTGGTAGACTGGTGATAGTAGTGGCAGACTGGTGATAGTAGTGGTAGACTGGTGGTAGTAGTGGTAGACTGGTGATAGTGGCAGACTGGTGATAGTAGTGGCAGACTGGTGATAGTAGTGGCAGACTGGTGGTAGTAGTGGTAGACTGGTGATAGTAGTGGCAGACTGGTGGTAGTAGTGGTAGACTGGTGGTAGTAGTGGTAGACTGGTGGTAGTAGTGGTAGACTGGTGGTAGTAGTGGTAGACTGGTGGTAGTAGTGGCAGACTGGTGATAGTAGTGGCAGACTGGTGGTAGTAGTGGTAGACTGGTGGTAGTAGTGGTAGACTGGTGATAGTAGTGGCAGACTGGTGATAGTAGTGGCAGACTGGTGGTAGTAGTGGTAGACTGGTGATAGTAGTGGCAGACTGGTGGTAGTAGTGGTAGACTGGTGGTAGTAGTGGTAGACTGGTGATAGTAGTGGCAGACTGGTGATAGTAGTGGCAGACTGGTGATAGTAGTGGCAGACTGGTGGTAGTAGTGGCAGACTGGTGATAGTAGTGGCAGACTGGTGATAGTAGTGGCAGACTGGTGGTAGTAGTGGCAGACTGGTGATAGTAGTGGCAGACTGGTGATAGTAGTGGCAGACTGGTGGTAGTAGTGGTACATTGGTGATAGTAGTGGTAGACTGGTGATAGTAGTGGTAGACTGGTGATAGTAGTGGCAGACTGGTGATAGTAGTGGCAGACTGGTGGTAGTAGTGGCAGACTGGTGGTAGTAGTGGCAGACTGGTGGTAGTAGTGGCAGACTGGTGATAGTAGTGGCAGACTGGTGGTAGTAGTGGCAGACTGGTGGTAGTAGTGGCAGACTGGTGGTAGTAGTGGCAGACTGGTGGTAGTAGTGGTACATTGGTGATAGTAGTGGTAGACTGGTGATAGTAGCGGCAGACTGGTGATAGTAGTGGCAAACTGGTGGTAGTAGTGGCAGACTGGTGGTAGTAGTGGTAGATTGGTGATAGTAGTGGTAGACTGGTGATAGTAGTGGTAGACTGGTGATAGTAGTGGCAGACTGGTGATAGTAGTGGTAGACTGGTGATAGTAGTGGCAGACTGGTGGTAGTAGTGGCAGACTGGTGGTAGTAGTGGCAGACTTGTTGTAGTAGTGGCAGACTGGTGATAGTAGTGGCAGACTGGTGAAAGTAGTGGCAGACTGGTGGTAGTAGTGGCAGACTGGTGATAGTAGTGGCAGACTGGTGATAGTAGTGGCAGACTTGTGATAGTAGTGGCAGACTGGTGATAGTAGTGGCAGACTGGTGGTAGTAGTGGCAGACTGGTGATAGTAGTGGCAGACTGGTGATAGTAGTGGCAGATTGGTGACAGTAATGGCAGACTGGTGATAGTAGTGGCAGACTGGTGACAGTAATGGCAGACTGGTAATAGTAGTGGCAGACTGGTGATAGTAGTGGCAGACTGGTGACAGTAATGGCAGACTGGTGATAGTAGTGGCAGACTGGTGACAGTAATGGCAGACTGGTGATAGTAGTGGCAGACTGGTGACAGTAATGGCAGACTGGTGATAGTAGTGGCAGACTGGTGACAGTAATGGCAGACTGGTGATAGTAGTGGCAGACTGGTGACAGTAATGGCAGACTGGTGATAGTAGTGACAGACATTCACCATTTCACAACCTGGTTGGTAACTGTGCGACTTCAGTTTCATCAGGTTGGTAGCGCTGCGACCTTCACCGATGACATGTAGTAACACTTCGTCCCACACTTTAAACTTTGTTGGTCGCTGTGACCATTATAGCCCATTTTGTGACACGATATATCATCGCATTCTTCCCCCCTCCCCCCCTCCCCCCATCCTCCCCTCCAGTTGTCAGCGCAAGGAACGTTTAAACTTTGTTAGGTTTGGCAACGCTTCCATTCATCTGTACATGCCGCTTGGAACGTTGCGTTGTTTATGGGTTTATTTGTTGGTACATCGTCAGGTGATATTGATGGTCAGGTGATATTGGAGGATTGTACTAGTTTGTGTAATGTTTTATCATCATATTCATTGGGACGTGCTAAACCAGCAAGTGTAATAGTGCGCCTGGGAAATGGGAGGCATTCTGGTTTGAGGACAGATATGGTAGCTCCAATTCCTCGGATCAAGAGTTTCAGCATCAAGGCAACCCCGCCCCCCCTCCTTGAAGGGTCTGTGTAGAGTAGAAGAGGGAGGGCGAACGCTAGGTACATAAATAGCAAGGTCGTTGCTACGTTACATAATCCTGTTCACATGTTTGGCAACAATTGGCTACAGAAAAGTCTTATTATGCTGGTATTCAGGTTTCCAACGTGAGATTTCATTACTTTTGACCGTGTGTGTGTTAAGCCGTGCATTCACAATTCTTATTCCCACTCACTGACCTTCAACTGGTCTCCAGCAGCCATTTCACTTGTTTGCTGAGCTGACGGCGCACTTTCTTCAATCTAATTGTTTTATTCCCGAATATTGATTTATGCAAGATTAAGCTTTATATTACTACATTAAAACTACAAATGAGTATACGTGAATTACAAAGAAAGATACAGGAGAGCACAGGGTTTTCAGTCGAGGTCTAGATGTGGCACGGACTGATAAGTACCGTCGTTGAGAGAATACCTTCCATAGCTTTAAAAACGGGTTAGACAAATACATGAGTGAGAGAAATAAGATGTAGGGTCTGTACACTGACAGTTGTGTAACTGTATAAATACCGAAGTGTTTAGATTTATTCCTATTTTAGAGGATAAATCATGAGAGTCTAGGGACGAGTTACAGCCTTAACAAACTATAAATATATACTGGCCTAGCATGAGCCAGTAGGTTTTCTGCAGTTATTCTCTGTTTTTATACTGAGGATGCTGCATATCTTTGGTAAGATGGACATCAGGACTCACACCATGATAAGATAACCAGATTACGTACGGCCTTCATTGAGGAACTTGGGTATATAGGAGAGTGGTATAAACCTTGGTAATAAATACCGACAAGTTGGTTTAGAAAGACACGTAAGCAAACACTATTAACATATTTATTATCTAATAAATATGTTATAGTGTTTGCTTACGTGTCTTTCTAAACCATATAGGAGAGTCATTGCATTACATAAGAATGAAGGAACACTACAGCAGGCCTACTGGCCCATGCAAGGCAGGTCCAAGTCTCCTACCAACATTAACATCACTTTAAATAACAAGAGTTGTATAGAATGCTAAAAGCTGTTGTTATTGTGAAAAATAAGAATGTTCAAGATTTGACGGTTTGTAACAGTTTTATTTTTAAATGAGTAAAGTGTGTAACTTGTCAGCGGGTCAGCTTAGGTCAAGATTCGTCAGGAAACAGGACAGTGTTTCCTGACGCAGGTTTTATTCATATTATGACCCGCCTCTGGAGCTTTTGGTCATCTGACCGAGACCTTCAACTGACTTACCGGTCAACCCCTTTAAAAAATTAAATAAGTTATTGGGTTGACTTAAGTTAATTCCTTGAATAAACCCTAAACTTAAAATTATATAAAATTAATAATAAAAATGGCTTCAGACACGTCAGCAATCACCAAGGGGATATTAAACAACGTTTCGGTCTTGGGACCTTAATTAAAAGTAATCAAGGTCCCAGGACCCAAACATTGTCTAATAAATATATCCTAGTCTTTACTTACGTGACTTTATAAATCACTTTGTCGGTATCAATAACCAAATTTTATATCAATAATAACGCCATGGATGTATTTGCTGACATATTAATAATACATATTTTCTTCGTTTCAGAATCCCCACCTCCGCCTTATTCTAGATTCAGCGTCGACCTCCTCAGACCAGAAGGTTCGTACATTTTTACTTACAACTTTCTTCCTGTCAGATTTTATATTCATATCTTTTTATTAAATATTTTTGTTTAATGTGGCGCTGTAAGAAGCGTCAAACTCATCTCAGTATTTTATTTTTGTTTTAATAAGGCTGGAATAAATGTGGCTTATTGTAACTACTTATTATATTAATGTTATAATGAGTAAATCAGTTTTTACTGGATGGACAAATATTTATATGAAATTGTGAGAGCTGGGAAATCAGGTGTCTTATTTTTATTTTGACTTTATTTAAGGGGATAGTTTTATTTAAGGGGATAGTTTTATTTAAGGGGATAGTTTTATTTAAGGGGATAGTTTTATTTAAGGGGATAGTTTTATTTAAGGGGATAGTTTTATTTAAGGGGATAGTTTTATTTAAGGGGATAGTTTTAAGCGGATAGTTTTATTTAAGGGGATAGTCTTATTTAAGGGGATAATTTTATTTAAGGGGATAGTTTTATTTAAGGGGATAGTTTTATTTAAGGGGATAGTTTTATTTAAGGGGATAGTTTTAAGCGGATAGTTTTAAGCGGATAGTTTTATTTAAGGGGATAGTCTTATTTAAGGGGATAATTTTATTTAAGGGGATAGTTTTATTTAAGGGGATATTTTTATTTAAGGGGATAGTTTTACTTAAGGGGATAATTTTAAGCAGATAATTTTATTTACGGGGATAGTCTTATTTAAGGGGATAGTTTTATTTAAGGGGATAGTTTTATTTAAGGGGATAGTTTTAAGCGGATAGTTTTAAGCGGATAGTTTTAAGATAGTCTTATTTAAGGGGATAGTTTTATTTAAGGGGATAGTTTTATTTAAGGGGATAGTTTTATTTAAGGGGATAGTAAATTGAGTTCTTGCTCATTAAACTTCACAAACTGTGAAAGTTTTAGGGTTAATATAAACTTTATTTAGGAACATCTAAAAATATTTTAGAGTTGTATGATAATTAAAGAGTAATAAACACTTGTTAGCGTTTAAAACAAGATCTTAATTAACCCAGGAAAACAAGAAATTAAAAAAAAATCTGATTTATATATTTTCTTAGTCTAGACGTGACTTTTCTTAAAAAAAAAAACAGTATACATGTGTGTATTGGTTCTGAGAACCAATCTTTTAGACGTAACACAATGGTACACTATATAGATTTATCCTTGTATAGCTTGATCAAGTCACTACGAGTAATATTTAAAATAACCGGTTTTGATCACCGTTAGAAAGTATCGCATTTTTAATATGAAGACGAGGAAAATGAAGATAATTTAAGTGCATCTCAGATTCAAACTTAGTTTGCAATCGTGTCATTACGATTTCGTGAGTCAAGGTTAGTTTATAAGGTGTATAATAACCCCGAGAGACACATGATTAACTGGGTGTTGGGTGGACGTGTACAGATGCGGCGCCCAGTGAAGACGTGGAATGTTTGGTGGAATCACAGGAGACGGGAGGAACACACCAGTACACCACTTACTCCACACACGGACCTGGTAAGTACGATTAATTACTTTATTTTTTAATGTAATAAGGACATTTTTTTTATGTGCTGAGACTTGCGAATGTAACCATTGATTTATTATTATCAGCTTGTTGGACTCACTGTACCACAGAGTTTGGGGAATCCTTATGGTCCAGTAGGCCAATAGGCCTGCTAAGGTGTTTCTCCGTATGTTTGCTGTGGTGTCTTGGGCTAAAGCGACAAAGGTGGTAATCTCTGACCTGGGGATCTAATAAGAACGTAAGAAGAAACACGGCAGCAGGTCTACTGGCCCATGCGAGGCAGGTCCAAGTCGCCTACCGGCTTAAGCCAATCACCCAACCTAGTCAGGTCAGGTCATATTCACTTAAGGAAGGAGTACGGCATCAGACCCAGTAGCACAAGCTAGTCACATCTAACTCACACCCACCCACACCCACTCATGTATTTATCTAACCTATTTTTAAAACTACACAACGTTTTAGCTTCTATGACGGTACTCGGGAATTTGGTCCACTCATCCACAACTCTATTACCAAACCAGTGCTTTCCTGTATCCTGAATATGAAATTTTCCAACTTAAAACCATTGCTGCGAGTCCTGCCTTGGCCAGATATTTTCAGCACGCTATTTACATCCCCTTTATTCCCGTTTTCCATTTATACGCTTCAGTCATTTCTCCCCAAATTCTACGCCTTTCGGGGTTCTCAGTCTGTCCTCATAGGGAAGATTTCTGATACATGGGATCAACTTTCTCATCCTCCTTTGTACGTTTTCCAGAGCATTTATATCCATTCTGTAATATGGTGACAAAAACTGTGCAACATAATCTAAATGAGGCGTAACCAAGGATATATAGAGGACTCCTATTATTTATGCTTCTTGATATGAAGCCAAGGATTCTGTTCCCTTTACTGCAAACACTTATGCACTGTTGTCTTGGTCTTAGATTACTGCTGAGCAGAACTCCCAAATCCTTTTTGCAAACAGTAATATTAAGATCTACATTATTTAGTTTATATGTGGCATAGTTATTTACCTGTCCGATGTTTAGAACTTTGCACTTGTCTATATTAAACTGCATCTGCCGCTTCTCCGACCACAGCATCAGTCTATTCAAATCTTCCTGGAGTGTTATAATGTCCTTTTCAGAATGAATTCGACGGCCTGTTTTGGTGTCATCGGCAAACTTATGTCGCTATTTATTCCCTCATCTATGTCGTTTATGTAGATTGTGAACAAAGGGCCCAACACTGACTCCTGTGGAACACCGCTCGTGACGCTTCCCCACTCTGATTTCTCCCCATTTATGCAAACCCTCTGCTGCCTATTTGTCAACCATGCCTCTATCCAGGAAAAAAATTCACCTATTTCGTGTACCTTAATTTTCCTCAATAGTCTCTGATGTGGGACCCTGTCAAAAGCCTTACTGAAATCCATATACACAATATCATATTCATTACCAACATCTACCTCCTCAAATACCTTAGTGAAAAAAGTTAACAAATTCGTAAGGAAGGAACGCCCCTTTGTAAAACCATGCTGAGATTCGTTGATTAATTTATGCTTTTCAAGATGGCTACGAACTGTCTCGGCAATTATTGATTCCATAAATTTTCCCACTATGGAGGTTAGGCTTATTGGTCTATAGTTCGAAGCTAAGGACCTGTCACCTGCTTTGAAAATAGGTATCACATTTGCCATTTTCCGCTTATCTGGCACCATGCCAGTTTGTAGTGATATGTTGAAAAGATTAGCCAAAGGTTTGTTAAGCTCCTATTTACATTCCTTTAGAACCCTTGCGTACAGTTCATCAGGGCCTGGGGATTTGTTAGGTTTTAATTTATGTATTTGTTTAAGGACCATGTCACTTGTGACCCTAATCGTGCATAATTTATTATCGTCCTGTTCTACATGATTTATTATTTTTGAAATATTAGTATCTTCCTGTGTAAATACTGAGAGGAAGTAGGTATTGAAAAGTTCACACATTTCCTTATCGCTGTCAGTGAGCTGACCCGAGTAACTTTTGAGTGGGCCTATCTTGTCCCTAATCTTACTTCTGTATATCTGAAAGAATCCTTTTGGGTTAGTCTTCGATTCCCTTGCAACTTTAACCTCATAATCTCTATTCTTTTCTTATTCTCTTTTTTTTTCTCTCTCTTTAACTGAATATATTGATTTTTTAACTGCCCCTCTCCTCTTTTGATTTGCCTATATATGCCTCTCTTTTGACCAGTGAGATGTTTTAATCTATTGTTTATCAATTTAGGATCATTTTTGTTTGATCTGATTTCCATATTTGAAACATAAGTTGTCTGAGCAGCTAGAACTATGCTCTGGAAGACGTCATATTGGCAAACATCACCACCTACCTGACCCATAGTCGGTCATTCCGGTTCAGCCCACCCTGGTAATTTCTCACTCCTATGAAATCAGTCAAATGTAAGTCAGGGACGGAGACTTGATTGCCATTATTAGGGTAATTCCATGATATATTAAAACTGAGTGATTTGTGATCACTTTTCCCCAAGCTCATTATTAATCTCAAGATTATTAATTAGTGACTCCCTGCTGGCAAGAACCAAGTCAAGCAGGTTATTTCCTCCAGCTGGTTCTGTCACAGAATGTTTTAAAAAACAATCCTGGATCGTATTAAGAAAGTCGCCTGACTCAACATTTCCTGTCAAATTGCTCCAGTCAATCTGTCTAAAGTTAAAATCTCTCATTAGCACAACATTTTCATGTGTAGATGCCTTACGAATTTCGTGAAGCGCTAAACTCACGTGGGCCGTTCAGCACATGGGCTGGTTAAAACTTAATGCTCCAGCCTCTGATAGTAAAACAGACTTGTAACCAAGAAAAAAACAAGTCTTTAATACGGTACATTCCAGCAACAACACAAAACTTGAGATATGACCAGTTTACAGAGATTTTATTTTACCTTCACCGCTCAGCCTGAAGTTTGGTTTTTCTGTCGATTGTCTGTTCCGCCAGGCTGTTGCTCTTGACAGCCTACTGGCTCAGAGACATCATAGCCTGGTTCATCTGGTACTTGGCAGAGGTAGTGGTCCAGTCTCCCCTTGAAGACATGTACACTTTTTTCTGCTCTATCGGTAATGTTTGTGTAGATTATCTTGGCTCTCTTGTAACATACTCTTGTCTTCAGCAGTTCAGTATTCAATTTTCTTCTGTACATTCCTTTACGTTCTCTTTCAATGATTGATCTCTCCTTTTTTTGACTTCAAGTGAAGATAAGATCTTGCATGCTTCTGTATTAAGCATTTCTATGCAGTGGGTTTCCAGGGAATGCCATCTTTGTCCCCGTCACTTCTCTGGTTGGTAAGAACTAAATTTATTGAAAATCCTTTCATACTCCCGAGCACCGTCATTGAAGCTAAAACCCTATGTAGCTTTAAAAATAGGTTAGATAAATGCATGAGTGGGTGTGGGTGGGTGTGAGTTGGACCTACTTCGCATAGGTAAGTAGGCCTGCTCTTTCTTTCTCGTGTTATATTTTTGTTGGCTGTTTCTTAGCTTCTCTACTCATGTATGTGTGCTTGCAGTATTCTTTCTCGTTAGTTCCTTAGCCTGAAGTTTCCCAAGACAGGTTTGTGATGACTGGCTTCAAATAAGAAACAAGTCAGAATAAGTTATCAAATAAGTTATCAAATTGGGTCGCAACTCCAACATTCTCTCGTGTCAGATGGATATATAGGAGGAGGCTGTGTTACACCAAGGGTGATGCACGTGCAGATATCAAGTATTTTCACCAGGTGACATATCAAGCAGGCTATGATGTATGTGGGCCAGCAGGCCTCCAGGAACAACAGCCTGCTTGGCCAGGCAAGCACCAGACGAGCCTGTCCCAAGGTCGGGCTCTGGGGGCGGAAAAACTCTCGAAACTCATCAACGGTAAAGGTATTTCTTCCTCTTTAGCCGGACTCCGAGACTAGTAAGACTCAAAACTCATCACAGGTATATATCAAAGGTATACACACATTCTCACGAACAGGTGGGGTTTGAACCCATGGCGAGTGAGTCCTAAGACTCCAGGCCAGTGCGTAAGCCACTCGGCCAAGTGGTTTACGCACTGGCCTGGGTTCACACACCACCTGTTCCGTGCTTTCATACCCACGTCATCTGGATGCTTAAAACTTTCACCATTCACTCCAGATTTATACTCCCTCTTAATCAGCTCCATCCTTCCAACATTCTATTTTTATTGTACGTGAAGAGGCAAAGCATAAAAGTGCAATAAAGAGAAAAGATGTAGTTGATAGGCCAGTTAATGATTGTGATTTATGGAATGCAATTAAAGACGACCATCAGCAGACCTTATGATGATGGCATCACCTATGCAATACCTGAAGCATTTAAATCAAAGGACAATCGACGTTCCACATATTCAACTGCACATTTGTATCTGGAAACATTCCTAAAAAGTGGAAGGCAGTTATCACCAACCATAAAGAAGAGGTGCATTAAGTTTTCTCTTCGGTGTTCGTTACTTTACAAAACAAATA
>NC_091323.1:6937781-6942781 GCF_038502225.1 Cherax quadricarinatus | reverse complement strand
TTAAAGACTCTTCAGCCATGTGGCTTGTGATAATCTGATAGTTAAAGACTCTTCAGCCATGTGGCTTGTGATTATCTGAAGATTCGCTGTAAACTTTTATAGAAACACGTTGCTTTTAACTTAGCAACAAGGAGCATACCCTGTGGGCATGCGTAGTTAAGTTAGATTTTGGCATGACCTCACGAGTGTTGCATGGGGTGGGTGTGCATGAGTGGTCACCCTGGCATCCTGTGCCTAAACACTGCGAGGGACGTGGGGGGGGGGGTAGATGTGAAGACGCTGTCTTGACGACCATAGTAGGCTGAAGGCCACGCCATGAAGCCAGTTGCTCCAGCCGTCCTCTAGCACAGCCTACGACCATAGTAGGCTGAAGGCCACGCCATGAAGCCAGTTGCTCCAGCCGTCCTCTAGCACAGCCTACGACCATAGTAGGCTGAAGGCCACGCCATGAAGCCAGTTGCTCCAGCCGTCCTCTAGCACAGCCTACGACCATAGTAGGCTGAAGGCTACGCCGTGAAGCCAGTTGCTCCAGCCGTCCTCTAGCACAGCCTACGACCATAGTAGGCTGAAGGCTACGCCGTGAAGCCAGTTGCTCCAGCCGTCCTCTAGCACAGCCTACGACCATAGTAGGCTGAAGGCCACGCCATGAAGCCAGTTGCTCCAGCCGTCCTCTAGCACAGCCTACGACCATAGTAGGCTGAAGGCCACGCCATGAAGCCAGTTGCTCCAGCCGTCCTCTAGCACAGCCTACGACCATAGTAGGCTGAAGGCCACGCCATGAAGCCAGTTGCTCCAGCCGTCCTCTAGCACAGCCTACGACCATAGTAGGCTGAAGGCTACGCCGTGAAGCCAGTTGCTCCAGCCGTCCTCTAGCACAGCCTACGACCATAGTAGGCTGAAGGCCACGCCATGAAGCCAGTTGCTCCAGCCGTCCTCTAGCACAGCCTACGACCATAGTAGGCTGAAGGCCACGCCATGAAGCCAGTTGCTCCAGCCGTCCTCTAGCACAGCCTACGACCATAGTAGGCTGAAGGCCACGCCATGAAGCCAGTTGCTCCAGCCGTCCTCTAGCACAGCCTACGACCATAGTAGGCTGAAGGCTACGCCGTGAAGCCAGTTGCTCCAGCCGTCCTCTAGCACAGCCTACGACCATAGTAGGCTGAAGGCTACGCCGTGAAGCCAGTTGCTCCAGCCGTCCTCTAGCACAGCCTACGACCATAGTAGGCTGAAGGCCACGCCATGAAGCCAGTTGCTCCAGCCGTCCTCTAGCACAGCCTACGACCATAGTAGGCTGAAGGCCACGCCATGAAGCCAGTTGCTCCAGCCGTCCTCTAGCACAGCCTACGACCACAGTAGGCTGAAGGCCACGCCATGAAGCCAGTTGCTCCAGCCGTCCTCTTAGCACAGCCTGTTACCTTGGACGATCTTGAAATATTAAAAATGTGGCTTTTTTTTTTACCAGATTGATTCATATTTTAGTCTTAATTACGCCCTTTCCAATATTCAGCCGCCACCTCCTTTCATGTCAGGTAGATAAGGGCCAAGATGGGGGAGGGTGTGAGTTGTTTGGGTGTTGGGAGGGGGGAGGGGGACGGGGGAGGGCTGTGTGGCGCGAGTCATCTGAACGAACATTTTCGGACATTATCACCACCGTCTCTAGAGATGACCACTACCGCCGCCTCCTTGAGGCGTTTCACACATTTCACTGAACACTTCTCAGGATTTTAATGCCAGAGAGGAATTTCAGATTCTTCGCTCCCAGCTCCAGAATCTTGACTACAAAATTCAGTTGCAATCAATCTTGTTTCTAAGTAATTTAAAAGCTACTTTGTAGGCTGGTGGATTATATCTGGGAAGATATTTTAATTGTGGTAAAAGGGAGTGTTTGATAGTGAACGATGTGAGGTGGAGCCAGGGAGTCTGCCCTCCCACGCACACATGCGCCAAGTCACATACACCAAAATACGCTCCCTCTGTCTTACGTTATTACCTAATGCACCTTAATACATTGTGGCTTCGGCTCTGATTTCGAAGGGGGAGGATGAATGGCCTTTGAGTTCAGTGCTGCAGCGCCTGGCTTGCCCTTGACTGTCTGACCTTATCACTGCTACGCTTTGGTCGCCATCATCTAGTGTAAACACACGCCTATCTTGTTTATGATAGCTGTAAATACTTTTTCTAAATGTAAACACAACGTTTGGTTTGTTTAAAAGTCTGTGTTAATATTCATTGGAAGTGCTAAACCCGTAATAATCATACAGTGCTCGGGATATGGGATGTACTAAGCCTTGATTCTGGTCAAGGGCTCCTCATCATTGGATCAGGAACCCTTCACCAGCGTTGATGAACCCCTGTTGAAAGTTAAAAAGTCTCAATTATACGGAATTGTATCTTACTTATTTCTGTTATCTAGAACGCAAATTCAAGACGAGCAGCACCATCCTACATGAGGGTGGTTACGTAGTTAAGTGATCCTACTCAAGGGATTAGCTACAACACTGTTATTTTTGTAAGTGGTGAGACTCGAGGTGATATCTCACTTTATTGGTTAAGTCATCCTGCTAGAGTGGCTAATTTGCACTGACGATGCACTTGACTCACTCAGGCACGAAGTGATTGTTGTCACGACGTTACTCTGTAAGCGGGAGTGGGAACATACACAGCTCCACTCCAATGTTTATTCTCCAGATCTCCCTATTCGGCTTTGTCATATCATCCAGACCCCACTCTCCAGTAATTATCATCCAGATCTCTCTCTCTCTCTCTCTCTCTCTCTCTCTCTCTCTCTCTCTCTCTCTCTCTCTCTCTCTCTCTCTCTCTCTCTCTCTCTCTCTCTCTCTCTCTCTCTCTCTCTCTCTCTCTCTCTCTCCAGCGCTTGTCATCCAGATCTCTCTTCCCTGCAGTTATCATCACCAGCACTAACACCAACACTTCTCCAGACCTGTCACCAGCACTAACACCAACACTCCTCCAGACCTGTCACCAGCACTAACACCAACACTCCTCCAGACCTGTCACCAGCACTAACACCAACACTCCTTCAGACCTGTCACCAGCACTAACACCAACACTCCTCCAGACCTGTCACCAGCACTAACACCAACACTCCTCCAGACCTGTCACCAGCACTAACACCAACAGTCCTCCAGATCGTAATCTCCACCACTGGCACTATCATTAGTATTCATTATACTCTGAGTTATCTTCCTCACTTTCATCGATATTACCATTAATATCCTCGTTGTAATTTCCAGCGTCAACCATTAACAGCTGGAGACTTTATCAACTATCAACCCTCCACCACCTCCACTACCACCACCACCACCACCACCACCACCACCACCACCACCACCACCTCCACCACCACCACCTCCACCACCACCTCCACCACCACCTCCACCACCACCTCCACCACCACCTCCACCACCACCTCCACCTGTCCTTCCCTCCAATACTGCCTCCTCCTCCACCTCCTTTCCCTCCTGCTATCACTCTTGCATTCTACTTCCCCTCCCACCAACACCACAATGCCCTTATTCCCATCACCTCTCCCTCCCACCCCACTTCAGCATCACTTATTCTCTCTAGGCTGGAATATTGCTGTGCACAAATAGCCCCATCCAAGGCAGGTGAAATTGAAGATCTTGAGAATGTACGAAGAGCCTTCACTGAACGTATTAGTTCAGTCAAACACCAATTACTGGGAACGTTTGAAGTCCCTTGACCTGTATTTCCTGGAACGCAGGCGGGAAACATGCATCATAATCTACACATGGAAAATCTTAGAGGGACTGGTTCAATATCTGCACACAGAAATTACTCCCTACGACAGCAAAAGACTAGGCAGACGGTGCAACATACCCCCAATGAAAAGCAGGGATGCCATGAGTGCACTGGTACAAAACACTAAGTGTCCGGAGCCCAAGACTGTTCACCTCCAGGTAGGTAGACCCCTTCCCCTTACACCGAAACTACTCACCCGTCCTTCCCTCTCACAAACGCTATCTCCTCCCCCTCCCACCAACACTGCCTCATCCTCCCCATCTCATCACACTTCCTCCCCTCCCCATCCCATCACACTTCCTCCCCTCACACTAATATTACTTCCCCTACCCACCAATACTACCTCTTTCTCGTTCTCACCTTATCACACTTACCTCCTCCTCGGCCCCCTCCCACCAACACTTCCACTTCCTCCTCCCCATCTCCCCAACACTACCTCCTCTTTCACCCCCTTCCCCAAGAAACCAACAATCACAAGTTTCTCATCTTGCTCCTTCCAACACCAACATCACCTTCTAACACCAACATCACCTTCCAACACCAACATCACCTTCCAACACCAACATCACCTTCCAACACCAACATCACCTTCCAACACCAACATCACCTTCCAACACCAACATCACCTTCGCCCCCTCATCCCTTCCCCCTCAACACCACTATCTAGCTTACTCTGTGATTCTGATATTCTCGTGAATTCCATTTCCCACGTGTGTAAGACAGGTCATCCTCCTGGAACGAAACATTTGATGCTGCCATGGCTACCGAACCATGGCTATTGAACCATGGCTATTAAGCCATGACTACTGAACCATGACTACTGAGCCATGTCTACTGAACCATGTCACTACCATGTCTACTGAACCATGTCTACTGAACTATGTATACTGAACAATGTCTACTGAACCATGTCTACTGAACCATGTCTACTGAACCATGTCTATTGAACCATGGCTACTGAACCATGGCTACTAAACCATGACTACTGAACCATGTCTACTGAACCATGGCTACTGAACCATGTCTACTGAACCATGTCTACTGAACCATGTCTACTGAACCATGTCTACTGAACCATGGCTACTGAACCATGTCTACTGAACCATGTCTGCTGAACCTGTAGTATAATGCTTGACATCCTGATTTAGTTCATTACGTGATTTACGGAACCCATCCTGCGTGATGGAATATGGCGGGGAAAATTACCAGTTTTTATG
>NC_091323.1:6917781-6932781 GCF_038502225.1 Cherax quadricarinatus | reverse complement strand
ACTCAGAAATCACTCCCTACGAAAGCAAAAGACTTGGCAGGCGATACAACATACCCCCAGTGAAAAGTAGGGGCGTCACTGGTACACTAAGAGAAAACACAGTAAGCGTCCGGGGCCCAAGACTGTTCAACAGCCTCCCACAAGCCATAAGGGGAATTACCAGTAGACCTCTGGTTGTCTTCAAGAGGGAGCTGGACAGATACCTAAAGTCAGTACCGGATCAGCCGGGCTGTGGATCGCACGTTGAATTACGTGCGGCCAGCAGTAACAGCCTGGTTAATCAGGCCCTGACTCACCGGGAGGCCTGGTCATGGACCGGGCCGCGGGGGCGTTGATCCCCGGAATACCCTCCAGGTCGGGAAGCGGTGATTCTTCCCTTAGCTTGGCTACGAGAGTAGCTCGCTCGTCTTACAATTATTGGACGGAGGATCGAGCTTCCACTACCACTTGAGCTGAATGACCCATACAGGTTTACCGTTTTACCTAAATGCTAGATATCTTTAGGTCGCTGCATGATCGAAAAGGTATTCCCCGTATTGCAAAACCCCAATTCCCTTAATAAATGCGACTGGAATAGTGCAGAGTTGATCGCTCTGAAGCGGACCAGAAGAGGAGTTTACAAGTCATCATATGGAAATTAATATCCCGATTTGAGTATCACTCTTAGACGTCATCGAATCTCCAAGCATTTTTTTTTTTTGAACGTTTAAAGATACGTCGCTACTTGGCCTGGGGCCAGGTTTGTCTGGTACTTTCCTGGTCAACCAGACTGTTGGTGTTGGGGGCCTGCTGGCCCGCATATCCATTGCAGCCTGGTTGATCTGACACTTTCCAGAGGTAGTGATTTTGTGTCCTCTTGAATCCTACACTTTTTCCTGCAGTAATTGTGATATCTGCGGACTTAGGTATGTTGATAGTGTTCTCTTATTGTTCCCGCGGCTCCTTTGATTTTCACTAAATTTATATTACACTTCCTCCTATATCTCTCACATTAGTACGTTGTTATCGTAGTGTGTATGTTAGGGACTAAGTTCTCCAATATCTTCCACACGATCCCCGTTGGGGAGGGGAACACTGCTACCCACGATGTATTACTCTAATAGAGTAAAGATCCAGCCAGTGAGTGGAACAATCAACGACTCAACTAAGCTAGCACTTGCATCTGTCGTTAGTGGCAGATTGCACGTTAAGTGCAATGTGATTTTATCACTCAAAGAAGCCTTCATTGTCATCTGTACTGACGACACCGAGGCCGAGAAACTACTCACCACTACTGCTGTCTCCACGCTACAAGAGCATGGATTCTCTGTTCTGAATTCCCCAGCACTGAGGGCCAGAAGAACTGTGTTCCTCAGGAGACTCGACAGACTCATCACTACACAAACTACTGAAGAGATCAAGTTGTCCATTGAAGCAAAGAATTCCTGGGCCAAGGTGGAATTTCTTACCAAGATACCCAACGCCTCCTCCATGCTGAAGGTCACCTTCAATGACGTCAACATGGCAGCCAGAGCCCTCGCTGAGGGCCTGGCTATACACTACTTCCATATCAACCCAGCCTTCATTGAGGCAGAAAAATACCAACAAATCCCACAGTGCTTCAACTGCTACTCATACCACCATATCACCAAAAACTGCCCTGCCAAAGACAAGAAGTACTGCTCCACCTGTGGCCTTGAGGGCCACGACTTCAAGAATTGCACTACTGCTTCCCCACCGCAATGCTTGAACTGCAAGGATGACCATCATACTCTTGCTGCCAGGTGCCCTATCAGAAGGGACATACTCAAGAAACAACAGCAACAACAGAAGCCCAAACCACAAGCACCCACATACTCTGCTATTGCCAAGATTCAAGCAGACACTACCAAGATCCTACAAGCCACGCAAGCTGCTCCTACTACCTTCCTCACAGCACCTGCTGCCGATCCCACCAAGATCCTATGTTGCATCATGTATGCTCATGTACAGAATGCAGCTGAGCCTGGCTCCTTCAACTCCACCATCAACGAAGTATTCAAACTCAACAACATGCCTGAACTCACATTCCCTGCATCTCCACCTTCCACTGAGATCCTACAAACCACTGCAAATATTGCCAGCTTAACTGCTGTGCTACCACTGTCACAACCTCCACTCGACATAGAGATGGACCAGTCTGAGACTACTGATACGGCGGTGAATTCCACCAATGAGAGTCCACCACCTCCTGCCTCCACCACCACCGCAACTGTCCAAGCCGAGGCCTTGCCTCGGACAACTCAACCGCCATCCAAGAAAGCTAAAACGCAAGAAGCAAGGGCTGCAACTCCCCACACCGCTACTACTGCTACACCACACCAAGGAGTCAAGGTCAAGACTCCCAAAACTCAAGAACCAAGAGCTGCAGCTCCCCAGGCCACCGTCAATCCCCCACGGCAACAAGAAACCAAGGGCAAGAGTGGTGGACACTGCACATCCAACCAGAAGAAGAACCCAATGCAAGCTCCAGAACGTGGGCAGGACAACAACGACACCGTGAATCCCCACTTACAAGAATTTGCCAACAAAATCTACAATGCCTTCAACAATGCTGGAATCGACCACATAGCACTGAGGAACAGGTTTAATCAGCTTGCCGAAGAGGATTCCCTCTTCTACCACCACCGTCAAGACAAGTTTCCCCAGCACTTTGCTGCCTGCTAAAGCTGGGGTGTGGCTCCAATGGGACCCTGTTTTCTGCCTCTGCCCAACTGTGACATTGAAGATCCCAAGCAAGAAGACACTCCCCACTTGGGGAGTCAATGCAAGATAGAAGAAGAAGTTACCCTCCAACCGGAGGGCCCAAGAGAGAGAAGATAGAAGAATGAAGAAGACGAACGACACCCCCGCCCCGGGGGCCACCGCCGGGTCACCATCTGGAGAAGACCCGGGCCGGAAGTACCGGCAAATCTCTAATGAATGAATGAATGAATATCTTCCACGTCTGTATCACCGTCTCTCTCTCTCTCTCTCTCTCTCTCTCTCTCTCTCTCTCTCTCTCTCTCTCTCTCTCTCTCTCTCTCTCTCTCTCTCTCTCTCTCTCTCTCTCTCTCTCTCTCTCTCTCTCTCTCTCTCTCTCTCACTCTCTCACTCTCTCTCTCTCTCTCTCTCTCTCTCTCTCTCTCTCTCTCTCTCTCTCTCACTCTCATCCTCTCTCTCTCTCTCTCTCTCTCTCTCTGTCTCACTCTCATTTTCTCACTCTCTCTCTCTCTCTCTCTCTCTCTCTCTCTCTCTCGCTCTCTCTCTCTCTCTCTCTCTCTCTCTCTCTGTCCTCACTCTCACTCTCACTCTCTCTCTCACTCTCTCTCTCTCTCTCTCTCTCTCTCTCTCTCTCTCTCTCTCTCTCTCTCTCTCTCTGCTAAAGAGAGTACATATTCAGCACTTCCATGCGTTCTTAGTATTTTAAGTACTTTATTTGCTGCATGTGGGCAATAAAGGATCTATGTGTTCCAGGTGATTAATATCCTACCCTGGATGAGGCCGTCAACACTGAACAGTACTCAAGGGATATGAACACCGCTATTATTGGCAGTATTATTTTTGTTTTCAAAATTCTTACTGTTCACACACGAGGAAATTTGGCGGTGATTAGAGAAGTTGTGACTGAATTAGTAGATTAATTACTGCGCAGAATGAATAAAATTAAACAGATGTTTAATGATTCATCATTAACAAATATTTGTAACATCTAGAATGTGGTGACGTCGTGGGTGAGTGGGCCGCAAACAGCAACAGCTTGTATGAACAGAAAATAACAAAGCCTGGCCTCGGGCCGGGCTGAGAGGGTAGGACCCTCAGTACCAGTCACTTGTCACAGGTAGTCAGAGCTTAATATGTTATCACCATGTTCGCTTTACATTGTGTCTACTCAAGTGTAAATTACAACCCACTGACTCTTAACGTCAACAGGGAATTCCGACTGGTTTAAACACATCCAGATAAATATAATATAAATGTTTGAATTACGACTTACAAACACAAGAGGCTTGGGAGACGGTGCGGGATATCTCCGATGTGAGCCGGGGGAGTGATGAATACACTAGGACCACGACTCTTCAGCAGCCTACCTTCCTTCATACGGGATAATTATTAACAAACCCCTACTTGTCATCAAGTAGGAACTCTACAGGGTTTCCTAAAACAGTTCCTGATCAACCGGCTTGTGTTACGTTGGATTACGGACAGCGGACACTAACAGCTTGATCGATCAGGCCAGCAATCACAAGTCCTGGTCTGGGACCGAGCCTCGAGAGCTGTGACTTCTTAAAGTTACTCCCAGTAAACTGCTGTACGGATGGTGTGCTAGAGTCATCGGAGATATAAAGAGGTATCTGCGTGTCCAGATATGATTTAAGTATCCATCGCTACTGTGGTGGTGCTTGGACAGAATAGTTAATGTGTGTCATCGTCAAGGGACTAGGGAGGGGGAGGGGAAGATGAATTCTGTGTGTGTGTGTGTGTGTGTGTGTGTGTGTGTGTGTGTGTGTGTGTGTGTGTGTGTGCGTGCGTGTGTGTGTGTGTGTGTGTGTGTGTGTGTGTGTGTGTGTGTGTGTGTGTGTGTGTGTGTGTGTTTGCGGTGGTGGCAGGGGGCACGGGATACCGCAGTACCCTCGTTACCGTTCCTGCCGATGTACCTGTGTATGCCTGTGGTGTTTCCGGCGGTGGCAGGCGACAGGGGATACCGCAGTACCGTTGTCGCCGTGCCTTCTGATGTACCTGTGTCTGTGTGCGCGCGGGTGTGTGGTGTTTCCGGCGGTGGCAAGCGGCAGGGGATACCGCAATACCATTGTCACCGTGCCAGACACATTCACTCGTCACTGGTCAGCCACATGCTCTTCCCAGAAGGTTCTTGTACTCTGCTGGTGATGTAGAAGATGCCTGAGTCACGTAGCCTCTTGGTCCCTCAAAGATGGACAGTGAAGTTTTTACAAATGGATTTGTGTTTATGATGTATATACACTGGCTTTTTTTTTTGGTGGGGCTCGGCCCGTGTAAGGTGTTTATGTGTTGCTAATTATAAAAACTAGAAGAGTGTTTCTAGCAAAGTGAGAATAAGGTTAGTGCACTCTTCAAGAAGCAAGACCACCACGCAACACTTTAGGAGTTCTCTGGTGTGTGTTTAGTCTTGTAAGTCCGCCACGACACTCGGTGCAGCTCAATTCTCGCAATTTGCTAAGTGACAGACAAGGGAGCCGTACAGATGGGGCATGTTTTAGGATCATGCAGTGAACAACATGCACGCATTACTCCACTCGATATGAAGAACATGAAGAAGGTGGGAGGTTGGGCATGTTCAGTAACATTAAATCCTGTTTACTCTAACTACGTCTGTGGGCACTTAGCTGTTTACAAAAAAAGTAAGAGTCAGTCGTCATGATTCTTCGGTGTTTGGAATATCTGATCCCAGGATAACACTTATCCATCTGAGGAAGAACATCTGAACCCAGGATAACACTTATCCATCTGAGGAAGAACATCTGAACCCAGGATAACACTTATCCATCTGAGGAAGAACATCTGAACCCAGGATAACACTTATCCATCTGAGGAAGAACATCTGAACCCAGGATAACACTTATCCATCTGAGGAAGAACATCTGAACCCAGGATAACACTTATCCATCTGAGGAAGAACATCTGAACCCAGGATAACACTTATCCATCTGAGGAAGAACATCTGAACCCAGGATAACACTTATCCATCTGAGGAAGAACATCTGAACCCAGGATAACACTTATCCATCTGAGGAAGAACATCTTTATTTTCATCTGCCATTTATAAAGTTATTCATAACCAGGACACAACTTGGAGGTGAAACGTCGACTACGTTCCCAGCTGCCTACACATTATCAAGTGTTTATTTGTCAAAAAAAAAAAAATAAAATCTCCAGTTTGTGGGTTGTTAATTCGAGCTGCGTACTATGACTCTTATCCTTCCCAGGCTGTCATTGTTATTGTGCATAACTTTATGGTTTTTAATAAAGAGGGGAATAAAAACAAATGCTGATAAAGTGCACTAAAAACGCGCTTCGTTGGAAATTGAAATGAGTTGAAATGAGTAGCCTTGATATATCAAGAGACTGATAATCTTCACTGTAAAAATGTGAAGGAGCAATCATTGACATGTGTTGACTAGATTATTGTGCTTTTTAAATCGAGTAGATATCTGCCTTTATCGAAGGTTTATTCATTTTAAATAAACATTATTTTATGAAACATTAAACATTTCGTATATCACGTCGAGGTTTATATAATGGGCGTCCTCAGGTTGTTCAACTCTTACAGAATGGATATAAATGCTCTGGAAAACGTACAAAGGAGGATGACAGAGTTGATCCCATGTATCAGAAATCTTCCCTATGAGGATAGACTGAGGACCCTGAATCTGTACTCTCTAGAAAGACGTAGAATTAGGGGGGGATATGATTAAGGTGTATAAATGGAAGACAGGAATAAATAAAGGGAATGTAAATGGCGTGCTGAAAATATCTAGCCTAGACAGGACTTGCAGCAATGGTTTTAAGTTGAAAAAATTCAGATTCAGGAAGGATATAGGAAAGCACTGGTTTGGTAATAGAGTTGTGGATGAGTGGAACAAACTCCCGAGTACCGTCATAGAAGCTAAGACGTTGTGTAGTTTTAAAAATAGGTTAGATAAATACATGAGTGGGTGTGAGTTGGACCTGACTAGCTTGTGCTACTAGGTCAGATGCCGTGCTCCTTCCTTAAGTGAATGCGACCTGACCTGACTAGGTTGAGGCATTGGCTTGGGCCGGTGGGGGACTTGAACCTGCCTCGCATGGGCCAGTAGGCCTGCTGCACTGTTCCTTCTTTCTTATGTTCTTAATATGATAGAATACGGTGTATATACACTGAGAAGTGCATATGTCTGTGATGTATATACACTGAGGTGCATGTGTCTGTTGTGATGCATATACACTGAGAGGTGCATATATCTACTGTGATGTATATACACTGAGAGGTGTATATCTCTACAGTGATGTATATACACCGAGTTTATCTTAATTCGTGTTTTAGGGGTGAAAAAGTTAGTATTAGCGTCAAAGTGAGTGGTAGCCATAATGACCCACGTACAGTCGATAGACATTAATTCTAGCAGATAAAAGACAAATTAGTCACAGACTGGCAGGCCTCCAGTAGGAACAGCCTGGTTAACCAGGCAAGCATCAGACAAGCCTGGCCCTGGACTGGGCTGCATGAGTAGACAAACTCTCGAAGTCCGTCAGAGGTATATCAAAGTTTAAGTATATCCCACAGAAAATGAGATTCTATATTATACATGTGATAAACTGCTAACTAAAATAACTGATGAAACCTGGGTGTGTTTCTACGACTAGTGCAACACTTATTTCTACGACTAGTGCAACACTTATTTCTACGACTAGTGCAACACTTATTTCTACGACTAGTGCAACACTTATTTCTACGACTAGTGCAACACGTATTTGTACGACTAGTGCAACACTTATTTCTACGACTAGTGCAACACTTATTTCTACGACTAGTGCAACACTTATTTCTACGACTAGTGCAACACGTATTTGTACGACTAGTGCAACACTTATTTCTACGACTAGTGCAACACTTATTTCTACGACTAGTGCAACACTTATTTCTACGACTAGTGCAACACTTATTTCTACGACTAGTGCAACATGTATTTCTACGACTAGTGCAACACTTATTTCTACGACTAGTGCAACACGTATTTGTACGACTAGTGCAACACTTATTTCTACGACTAGTGCAACACTTATTTCTACGACTAGTGCAACACTTATTTCTACGACTAGTGCAACACTTATTTCTACGACTAGTGCAACACTTATTTCTACGACTAGTGCAACACGTATTTCTACGACTAGTGCAACACTTATTTCTACGACTAGTGCAACACTTATTTCTACGACTAGTGCAACACGTATTTCTACGACTAGTGCAACACGTATTTCTACGACTAGTGCAACACTTATTTCTACGACTAGTGCAACACGTATTTCTACGACTAGTTTACCTGGAGTTTACCTGGAGAGAGTTTCGGGGGTCAACGCCCCCGCGGCCCGGTCTGTGACCAGGCCTGCTGGTGGATCAGCGCCTGATCAACCAGGCTGTTGCTGCTGGCTGCACGCAAACCAACGTACGAGCCACAGCCCGGCTGATCAGGAACTGACTTTAGGTGCTTGTCCAGTGCCAGCTTGAAGACTGCCAGGGGTCTGTTGGTAATCCCCCTTATGTGTGCTGGGAGGCAGTTGAACAGTCTCGGGCCCCTGACACTTATTGTATGGTCTCTTAACGTGCTATGACACCCCTGCTTTTCATTGGGGGGATGGTGCATCGTCTGCCAAGTCTTTTGCTTTCGTAGTGAGTGATTTTCGTGTGCAAGTTCGGTACTAGTCCCTCTAGGATTTTCCAGGTGTATATAATCATGTATCTCTCCCGCCTGCGTTCCAGGGAATACAGGTTTAGGAACCTCAAGCGCTCCCAGTAATTGAGGTGTTTTATCTCCGTTATGCGCGCCGTGAAAGTTCTCTGTACATTTTCTAGGTCGGCAATTTCACCTGCCTTGAAAGGTGCTGTTAGAGTGCAGCAATATTCCAGCCTAGATAGAACAAGTGACCTGAAGAGTGTCATCATGGGCTTGGCCTCCCTAGTTTTGAAGGTTCTCATTATCCATCCTGTCATTTTTCTAGCAGATGCGATTGATACAATGTTATGGTCCTTGAAGGTGAGATCCTCCGACATAATCACTCCCAGGTCTTTGACGTTGGTGTTTCGCTCTATTTCGTGGCCAGAATTTGTTTTGTACTCTGATGAAGATTTAATTTCCTCATGTTTACCATATCTGAGTAATTGAAATTTCTCATCGTTGAACTTCATATTGTTTTCTGCAGCCCACTGAAAGATTTGGTTGATGTCCGCCTGGAGCCTTGCAGTGTCTGCAATGGAAGACACTGTCATGCAGATTCGGGTGTCATCTGCAAAGGAAGACACGGTGCTGTGGCTGACATCCTTGTCTATGTCGGATATGAGGATGAGGAACAAGATGGGAGCTAGTACTGTGCCTTGTGGAACAGAGCTTTTCACCGTAGCTGCCTCGGACTTTACTCTGTTGACGACTACTCTCTGTGTTCTGTTAGTGAGGAAATTATAGATCCATCGACCGACTTTTCCTGTTATTCCTTTAGCACGCATTTTGTGCGCTATTACGCCATGGTCACACTTGTCGAAGGCTTTTGCAAAGTCTGTATATATTACATCTGCATTCTTTTTGTCTTCTAGTGCATTTAGGACCTTGTCGTAGTGATCCAGTAGTTGAGACAGACAGGAGCGACCTGTTCTAAACCCATGTTGCCCTGGGTTGTGTAACTGATGGGTTTCTAGATGGGTGGTGATCTTGCTTCTTAGGACCCTTTCAAAGACTACGACTAGTGCAACACTTATTTCTACGACTAGTGCAACATGTATTTCTACGACTAGTGCAACACTTATTTCTACGACTAGTGCAACACGTATTTGTACGACTAGTGCAATGTGGAAAGGGGTTCGTGGATATATGATGGTTAGAGTTAAACACACTTGTTGGATGGTAACACAACATTGCAGAGTGTGAGAGGGGAGAGCCCAAACTGCCTGTCCTGTTTCTAGGCCTATGCGTGAAGAACTGAGGACGAGGGCGCAGCGCTCACAACAGCATCACGTGACGTCACACATGCTAGTCACTGAGCCTACTGAACGGGAGCCTAAATATATGCATGGATGATACGATCTACAATATACTACACAAGTATAAGTATGGGGAATTCAGTAGCTATACTGACAGCAACACGTATTTCTACGACTAGTGGAACACATTTTATGCATAGATTTCCACACTGGAATTTAGTGCCTTAATTCCCACTTTCAGTATTACTGGAATTAATAAAGATATAAAAATGTAATGTTATTGAAATTGAGGGTCATATGAAAAAGAAATAAGTGGGTTTCTTATAAAATTTTAACCAAGAGGTACGTATCTTAAGATGTATAATTTAGAGGTGACATTATCTCAGTGTCCGGGCGGCCTCAATGACCCATGTGCACTCACTAGGCCTTAAACCTAAATATTCTCTCTCTGGCTTGTGGGATTAATAATGTAGGTGGGTTGAGGTACAGAAGGGAGATCAGTGCATTGCAAAACACACAGTGGGAAAGCTAATCCCCTGTATACTAATCTTAAGAGATACTAAGATTAGTATATTTACTCTCTTTGGAAAGATATAATTGTAGGGGTGATATTAAAGTGTAAAATGGAAGATAGGAATAAAAATTTAAAAAATTAGATGCTAAATATACCTTAACGAAGACAAAACTAGCCACAAGGTGTTCAGATTAAACAAAATCAGAATTAAAATTATTGGCAAATGCTGATTTGTTATTTGAGTTGTAAATGCTTGTGACAAAGTGTCAAGTAGCGTCATTATATCAAATTCTTTGATTAACATAAAAAATGCAGTTCTTGTATTTTATTAATACATATTAATACATTTGGACAATCGCAAGAACACCATGTTATATATATGTATTGGCAAATTATGCTAATTAATTTATAATAATCCCCCAAAAGTCAGTGTAACTTGAAGTGCACAGTGTCACAAGCTATCCAGCGGCGCCATGGCAGTAAACACTGAACTTTACTACCGGTCTTCCCGTCGACGTCTCCTTAACCTAACAAACATCTTCTTAATGTTGTTATTGGTATTGCATTCACGGGAAGCTCTAAACCCACAGGGGTCATGCTGTGAGAACAAGCGTTGGGCATGAGCAACATTTTAACTCTAATATATTAAGTTCAAGGCAGAGCTGTCGGCTCTGTAGCCACGTTACTCTGTCGCCAAAAACAGTATGCTAAGCATAGCATTTCGCCCCCCCCCCTTAACTCATCCCCGCCACTTGTTAGTGTGTCAACAAGTCTACCTATAATTAGCCAGTTCTAACCTTGAACCTAATCAGCATCGTCAGAGTATTTGGTATGGCGGGGCGGCAGTTATAAATATGGTGAAGACGCTCTGGGGTCTAATCAATCCAAAAGGAGTTTTTCACCCATTTTTAGGTAATAAAGTATATTTGAATAATAGTATACAGGTGAAATCAGTATATTAAATCAGTATGTTAAATCAGTGTGATTCTGACCTAATACACCAACTTTCCAGACAATATTATGACAGGGTTTGAGGGATAATTATAATTTTATTTGGGTTCACTTTGGAGAGGCCAGATTCATATTATGGGAGTAAAGAGCTTGACCTTGAGTTGCTCCGGCAGACACTGTGTAGCAGCTCTGTAAAACACTCCTCTTTAACTGAAGCTTATTAGTTCACAGTAATCTTGCTAAAGCTCTCCTAACATCATGACTCGTTTCCGGCCGCTGTTCTTCGCGTTACTTACCCACAAATTGAGATGCAACTTAGACTACGTTTTGGCCTGGCCTGGACCATTTATGGGTAAGTTTTGAATAAGAACGTAATAGTGAGACACAACAGTTGTCACTAAATTTTCTAGGTAGCTGCGCTTGTTTCTCTTTGGCTTTATGTGACAAAGACACTTGACAAGTGAAATCTGATAATTTCCCCAACAAAATACCAGCAACAATTGCTATACCACGAGCACAAAAACACAAGTGAGAAAGAGTGCAAAATAAGTTTCTCCAAACAGTAGGAGGCAACTTAATGAGGAGGAAACAGATTATCTGCCGAAAGGTAAAAAAAACTTTAATGGGTAACTGTGGATAGGAAGTAAGTTTTACTAGTGAATAATTAGTCTGGAAATATGCAGATTTTTAACATTACTAATTTTTTCCTAGACACCCCACTGGTGGAGCTGCTAGTCTTGTTTCTTAATTCCCTTATTATTGCTTGAATATTATCTATATGTTGTGCCGAATAGGTAAAATTGGTCAATAAGGAAGAACTCATTTAAAATTAAGTCCTTTCTAAAAATTTCTCTTATACGTTTAAATATGTATTTTTTCATTTATGTTAATGTAAAAATTAACAGTTTTGTACCCAAAGAACCCTAGAAAACTTACCTAACCTTATTATAACAAGCGCAATATAATTTACCTTACTCCAACTAAATATATTTTAGATAAGTTTACAATAATTTAATAATAAACAAACAGAATGAAATATATTTTTTCGTTAGGTTCAGAATGATTTTTGCGAAGTTATTGCACACACAAATTTTCGCTTACCTTATTCGGCAAAAAGAGCGTTGCTATTTAAGCCAGAATCGCAAGTTTTACATATGGGGTAAGACATTATACATATGTATATGCAAAACAACCACTCTGAAAGAATAGAGAAATTCCAAGCGCTTTCGTGACTACTCACATTATCAAGGAACTATAATGTGAGTAGTCACGAAAGCGCTTGGAATTTCTCTATTCTTTCAGAGTGGTTGTTTTGCATATTCTGAAATCACCTGTTTACTGTGATCTTATTGCACACACACACACACACACACACACACACACACACACACACACACACACACACACACACAAATATATATATATATATATATATATATATATATATATATATATATATATATATATATATATATATATATATATATATATATATTATTGCTGCAGTGATCATCCGTGCAGTCTGACACTATGTCTAGCTTGCTGATTTGGCTTTATTTTTTACGTAGTTTTTTATACGTGTTTACTTTTGTTGTGGTTGAGATATTGGTATTGGCTAGAAGCGCAGGTGTGTGTGTGTGTGTGTGTGTGTGTGTGTGTGTGTGTGTGTGTGTGTGTGTGTGTGTGTGTGTGTGTGTGTGTGTGTGTGTGTGTGTGGGTCTGGTCGTCTGGGTCTGGTATATTGTGAAGTGACCTCGGTTGTTGATTTTTGGTGGCATCGTTTTTCCTTGGCGCCGACCTGCTTCCCTCTTTATTATTTACTACCCCTTCCCTTCCCCTTCCTCCCTCCCCAGCGTGATTGGCGTCAAGTGTCAGGGCGGTGGCGTCAGTGGGTCGGTGGTGAGTATGGCGAGGTACAGGAATGCCACTTGGCGCCAGGAGGTTGTTGTTTCATTCACGTAGGGGGTGGCCTTAACGCTGGCGCCAGGCTGGGTCAGTCGCCTGCCAAAACTGCTACTACGAACGCCCCGCGCCTCTCCACACCTCCAGCGGGAAAATGCGTCTTCTCTCGGAAATTTTCACGCGAATGTATTTGTTGTGAAGTAAGTATTGTAGAGGGGAGGCGCAGGAGAGTAGTTTGAGTGTGCGAGGCGGAGAGCGGTGCGGGTCGCGGTGATGGCAGCTGGCGCCATACGGGTCTCGGCGACAGACAGGTAGCATAGGCAACGGCGGCGTCAGCGGTGACGGTGGCGGCACCCCTGGAAAGTCAGTATGACGCCGTCGCCTGGATGTCGCCGCTGCTGTGCCGCCACCGTGGCCGCCTGCCGTAGTGAAGGCAGGACAGCGTTACTCCCGCCGGAGCCCTGCCAAGACCTGCCATCAATTTTATGGGGGCGACGGCTATGGTGGTGGCGACGAGCAGGGCGACGCCAGCCTTCCCTTCTCTCAGTTCTGGCGCCGTACTCACGGCTCCACCGCCCCTACTCCTTCCCTCAACCCCTATAGCACCATATTTAATGGGGCATGTGGTGTCTTGTCGTGTATACAGCGGCCTTATGTGTGTGTGTGGGGGGGGGGGGTGCGTGTGCGCGCGCGTACATGTGCTTGTGCGGGTGTCCTTGATGTGACTAGCACCTCCTCCCATGTGTGATGTTTACCTGGCTGCGTGTGTAGTCACCGCTCCTGAGCTGATCATTAATCACTGGCTGCCTCAGGACAGGTGAGGGGATACGGATATCTCTGAGTGTTGGGTGTATCTGCAAGGAACAGTGATAGCTGTGGCGATAATATGACGCACCACTACGACTGAACTACTCTCCATGACCTATGACCACTACCACTGAACTACCCCTCACGACCACTACCACTATACCCCCACCACCACTACCACTGTACCCCCACCACCACTACAACTGTACCATCCACCACCATTACCACTGTACCCCCACGACCGCTACCACTGTACCCCCCACGACCACTACCACTGAACTAATCCCACGACCAGTACCACAATTACCAGCACCACCACTACCACTGAACTACTACCCCTCACGACCACTACCACTGAACTATCCCCCACGACCAGTACCACTGAATTACCCCTACGACCACTACCATTGAACTACCCCCCACGACCACTACAACTGAACCCCACGACTACCACTGAACTACTACCCCCCACGACCACTACCACTGAACTACCCCCAGGACCACTACCACTGAACTTCCCCCACTACCACTGAACTACCCTCACGACCACTACCACTGAACTACTACCCCCTCGTCCATTACCACTGAACTACTACTCCCCACGACCACTACCACTAAACTACCACCCCCACGACCACTACCAGTGAACTACTCCCACGACCACTACCACTGAATTACTACCCTCCACGACCACTACCATTGAACTACTACCCCCTTTGACCAGTACCACTGAACTACTACCCCCCACGACCACTACCACTGAACTACCTCCACGACCACTACCATTGAACTATTACCCTCACGACCACTACCGCTGAACTACTACCCCCCACGACCACTACCACTGATTTACTACCCCCACGACCAATATCACTGAACTACTACCCCCCACGACCACTACTGAACTACTACCCCCACGACCTCTACCACTGAACTACTACCCTCCACGACCACTACTACTGACCTTCCCCCTACGACCACTACCACTGAACTATCCCCACGACCTCTACCACTGAACTTCTACCCTCCACGACCACTACTACTGACCTTTCCACTACGACCACGACCTCTACCACTGAACTACTACCCTCCACTACCACTACTACTGACCTTCCCCCTA
>NC_091323.1:6907781-6912781 GCF_038502225.1 Cherax quadricarinatus | reverse complement strand
CTTCCTCTGACTTTTATTCCTATTCTCCGCCTTTCTCTACCCCCTTTCTGTTACTCTTTACTTTCCCTTGTCCATCTTTAGCCCTCCTGTTTTCCCCTTTTCACTGGCTGCTGGTAGTGAGTGGGGCGGCGTCCATCGTAAGATCAACAAGGCTGTTACAGTCAACTTGTGGGGCACAACACATACATCGAGGCAGTCGGCTCCCCCTCCCCTCCCCCCAATCCTCATTGGCGCCAGTCCTGTCATTACCACTTCTCAACCTCGTGCATCCAGTCCCTTTTCTTGTACCATTTTCCCTTTCTCTTACGCTATTCCTTTCCGCTGCATCCCTCTCTCCCACTACCTCTTGTCTCTTTTCTCTTTCAAGCTGTTACACATTAGCTATATATTACCCCAGCCAAGTTTCTGGTCTGCGAAGTATATCGTCTGTTAATCTCCGTTCTCATTCACCAGTTGAAACAAAGAAAAAGTAATAGAAAACGGAATGTAAATAATGGTTATTTGTTCAGATTTCCGGAAGGGTATGCAAGAGGCTCAGATATCGAGTGTCAGAGGAGCTGAGTCAGGCTCTACGTGCTTCCGAGTGAATCTTGACGTTGTAACCCAGCAAGTGTTTGGTGACTGCCTGTGAAGGAGTTCCATTGAGGCTCGAACAATACAGGCAAGTCCGCTCCGGGATTATATTTCACCGGGAGGGGAGAGTGGAAGCTGCTGATGTTGGGAGTAGAGACACCAGTCAGGTTAAGCTGTGAGCAGAGGCTTTGTCGCAATCACGTACACTTGTTTCTCCTCCACCCTTCATATTTTGTTGTTGATACAGATGGCTTCACCGAGATGACTAAATTAACGTTATAGTGAGCTTACACATAAAAATATTTGTATTCAATTAATCAGGTATCCCGGAAAGTGGGAATTAACTTAGTTTTTCCCACCTTGTAGATTATAAAATACCTGGTAGATTACAAACAATACCTGGTAGATTACAAACAATACCTGGTAGATTACAAACAATACCTGGTAGATTACAAACAATACCTGGTAGATTACAAACAGTATCTTGTAGAATACAAACTATCTTGTAGATTATAAACAGTACTTTGTAGATTACAAATATCATGTAGATTACAGATACCTTGAAGATTACAAATCTTACCTTAAAACTGTCGTGCAGTGGATGAGGGTCCCCATTCCAGCTATAGAGGTGGTACTTCCCTATATATATATATATATATATATATATATATATATATATATATATATATATATATATATATATATATATATATATATATACATATATATGTGCATATATATAAGCTATGCAGTGCGTTAGTGACGGTTTTAAAAAGTGACATAAGAGTGATCCAGGAACGCTACAGTAGGTGTATGGGCCCATGACTGGCATGCTGGGTACATCACCTCACTGTACTAAGCACAGTGAGGCTGCCTGCCGACTTTGTTTCACTTCTGTTACAATTATGTTTAAAATATTTGCATCTGTTGCTACAAGTCGCTAGTCTGAACACGAGTTTCTGGATCACATCTGTGGTACAGCATGGAGCTGCTGGGTCACATCTGTGGTATAGCATGGAGCTGCTGGGTCACATCTGTGGTACAGCATGGAGCTTCTGGGTCACATCTGTGGTATAGCATGGAGCTGCTGGGTCACATCTGTGGTACAGCATGGAGCTTCTGGGTCACATCTGTGGTATAGCATGGAGCTGCTGGGTCACATCTGTGGTATAGCGTGGGGCCCCTTGAATCACATCTTTGGTACAGCGTGGGGCCCCCTGAATCATCTCTCTTACAGCGTTGCGCCCCTTGAATCATCTCTGGTACAGTATGGGGCCCCTTGAATCATCTCTGGTACAGTGTGGGGCCCCTTGGATAGTATCTCTAGCACAGGGTGTAGCCACTTGGATCACATCTCTGCTGCAGTGTGGGGTTATTCAGTAATATTAATCACTAAACAGACGCGATCACAAACTCATCTAACCCATGGGACCTCATCTACACGCATGGGACCTCATCTACACGCATGGGACCTCATCTACACCCATGGGACCTCATCTACACGCCTGGGACCTCATCTACACGCATGGGACCTCATCTAAACGCATGGGACCACATCTACACCCATGGGACCTCATCTACACGCATGGGACCTCATCTACACGCATGGGACCTCATCTACACCCACGGGACCTCATCTACACCCACGGGACCTCATCTACACCCACGGGACCTCATCTGCACCCACGGGACCTCATCTACACGCATGGGACCTCATCTACACCCATGGGACCTCATCTACACGCATGGGACCTCATCTACACGCATGGGACCTCATCTACACGCATGGGACCTCATCTACACGCATGGGACCTCATCTACACGCATGGGACCTTATCTACACGCATGGGACCTCATCTACACGCATGGGACCTCATCTACACGCATGGGACCTCATCTACACGCACGGGACCTTATCTACACCCATGGGACCACATCTACACCCATGGGACCATATCTACACCCATGGGATCACATCTACACCCATGGGACCTCATCTACACCCATGGGACCTCATCTACACGCATGGGACCTCATCTACACGCATGGGACCTCATCTACACGCATGGGACCTCATCTACACGCATGGGACCTTATCTACACGCATGGGACCTCATCTACACGCATGGGACCTCATCTACACGCATGGGACCTTATCTACACGCATGGGACCTCATCTACACGCATGGGACCTCATCTACACGCATGGGACCTCATCTACACGCATGGGACCTCATCTACACGCATGGGACCTCATCTACACCCATGGGACCTCATCTACACCCATGGGACCTCATCTACACCCATGGGACCTCATCTACACGCATGGGACCTCATCTACACGCATGGGACCTTATCTACACGCATGGGACCTCATCTACACGCATGCGACCTCATCTACACCCATGGGACCTCATCTACACGCATGGGACCTTATCTACACGCATGGGACCTCATCTACACGCATGGGACCTCATCTACACCCACGGGACCTCATCTACACGCATGGGACCTCATCTACACGCATGGGACCTCATCTACACGCATGGGACCTTATCTACACGCATGGGACCTCATCTACACGCATGGGACCTCATCTACACGCATGGGACCTTATCTACACGCATGGGACCTCATCTACACGCATGGGACCTCATCTACACGCATGGGACCTCATCTACACCCACGGGACCTCATCTACACGCATGGGACCTCATCTACACGCATGGGACCTCATCTACACGCATGGGACCTCATCTACACGCATGGGACCTCATCTACACGCATGCGACCTCATCTACACCCATGGGACCACATCTACACCCATGGGACCACATCTACACCCATGGGACCATATCTACACCCATGGGACCACATCTACACCCATGGGACCTCATCTACACCCATGGGACCTCATCTACACCAATGGGACCACATCTACGCGCATGGGAACACATCTACACCCATGGGACCTCATCTACACCCATGGGACCTCATGTACACGCATGGGACCTCATCTACACCCATGGGACCTCATCTACATGCATGGGACCTCATCTACACGCATGGGAACTCATCTACACCCATGGGACCTCATCTACACCCATGGGTCCACATCTACACCCATGGGACCACATCTACACCCATAGGACCTCATCTACACCCATGGGACCACATCTACACCCATGGGACCACATCTACACCCATGGAACCTCATTTACACCCATGGGACCACATCTACACCCATGGGACCACATCTACACCCATGGGACCTCATTTACACCCATGGGACCACATCTACACCCATGGGACCACATCTACACCCATGGGACCTCATTTACACCCATGGGACCACATCTACACCCATGGGGCCTCATTTACACCCATGGGACCACATCTACACCCATGGGACCACATCTACACCCATGGGACCACATCTACACCCATGGGATCACATCTACAACCATGGGATCACATCTACACCCATGGGACCACATCTACACCCATGGGATCACATCTACAACCATGGGACCACATCTACACCCATGGGACCACATCTACACCCATGGGACCACATCTACACCCATGGGGCCTCATCTACAACCATGGGATCACATCTACAACCATGGGATCACATCTACAACCAAGGGACCACATCTACACCCATGGGACCTCATCTACAACCATGGGATCACATCTACAACCATGGGATCACATCTACAACCATGGGATCACATCTACAACCATGGGACCACATCTACAACCAAGGGACCACATCTACACCCATGGGACCACTCCTACAACCATGGGACCACATCTACACCCATGGGACCACATCTACAACCATGAGACCACATCTACAACCATGGGACCACATCTACAACCATGGGACCACATCTACAACCATGGGACCACATGTACAACCATGAGACCACATCTACAACCATGGGACCACATCTACAACCATGGGGCCACATCTACAACCAAGGGACCACATCTACACCCATGGGACCACTTCTACAACCATGGGACCACATCTACACCCATGGGACCACATCTACAACCATGAGACCACATCTACAACAATGGGACCACATCTACACCCATGGGACCACTTCTACAACCATGGGACCACATCTACACCCATGGGACCACATCTACAACCATGAGACCACATCTACAACCATGGGACCACATCTACAACCATGGGACCACATCTACACCCATGGGACCACATCTACAACCATGAGACCACATCTACAACCATGGGACCACATCTACAACCATGGGATCACATCTACAACCATGGGACCACATCTACAACCATGGGACCTCATCTACAACCATGGGACCTCATCTACAACCATGGGACCACATCTACAACCATGGGACCTCATCTACAACCATGGGACCTCATCTACAACCAT